>NC_139344.1:180474404-180476904 GCF_055883805.1 Amblyomma maculatum | reverse complement strand
AAATGCCCAGAAGTTGGATCATCATGCATAACACGCAATACGTCCGTGCACAGCGTCTTGGGAACTATGTGTAGGTATCGCTGGCCGACAGGCGAATAACTCTTTTTGAATAGGAGGCCATCACGCACACAAAAACGGCTTGTAGGTACGCTGGCTTGGGCGACGGCAAAGAGAGGCTGCAGACTGGTATCATTTTGCTGTTCCGTTTTGAAAACATTCGTGTCGGGGAACGCTGGATCGAGGGTCGATATATAATTGTCGAAATCGTCGCTGTCAGGTCCAGTCGTGGCCATTGGCATCCTAGAAAGACAATCTGCGTCTGCATGACGCCTCCCGCTTTTGTACACCACGGCAAAGTCATATTCCTGTAACCGGAGGGCCCAGCGTGCGGGGCGACCACATGGGTCTCAAAGATTCCGCAGCCAACAAAGTGAATGATGGTCACTTACGATAGTAAACGACCGTCCGTACAAATATGAACGGAAACGCTACACAGCCCAGAAAACTACAGCCAGGCATTCCTGTTCGGTGACTGTGTAGTTTTGCTCCGGCTTGCTCAGGGTACGACTTGCGTACGCGATAACATGCTCTCGTTCATCGTGCCGTTGGACAAGGACTGCCCCGAGACCGATTCCACTAGCGTCTGTGTGGACTTCTGTCACTGCAGCAGGATCGAAGTGACGTAGGATGGGTTTCGATATTAAAAGAAACTTCAGTTGACGAAATGACGCGTCGCAGTCTGGTGTCCAGTATAAAGTGCAGTTTTTGTTGAGAAGGCACGTCAATGGGTAAGCGACGTCAGCAAAGTGATGTATAAAGCGTCTAAAATAAGAACACAACCCTAGAAAACTGCGCAACTCCTGCACTGTCTGCGGAGGTTTAAAAGACTCAACAGCCGCAGTTTTCTGGGGATCCGGCATTACACCATCACCATTGACAAGGTGTCCTAGCACCAGCGCTTGGCGCTCTCCAAAGCGGCACTTTTTCGAGTTTAGGATTAGGGCGGCGTTGTGCAGACAATTCAAGACGCGTACTAGACGGTCATTGTATTCTTGGAAGGATTTCCCAAATATGACGACATCGTCCAGATAGCAAAGACAAATGTCCCATTTTAAGCCGCGCAAAACTGTGTCCATAAAGCGTTCAAATGTAGCTGGCGCATTACACAGCCCGAATGGCATAACATTAAACTCATAAAGGCCATCTGGCGTAACGAAGGCTGTTTTTTTTTTCTTATCCGCAGGGTCCATTGGAATTTGCCAGTAACCAGATCTGAGATCAAGACAAGAAAAATAGGACGCACCAGAGAGGCAGTTGAGGGCATCGTCTTGCGAGGAAGAGGATAGACGTCCTTTTTCGTAACAGAATTTAGACGCCTATAATCGACGCAGAATCGCCACGAACCGTCTTTCTTGCGTACAAGAATAGCAGGGGCAGCCCAGGGGCTAGATGACTCCTGTATCACCTTCTTCCGTAGCATGTCCTCCACTTGCTCATGAATGACTTTGCGCTCAGATGGGGACACGCGATATGGCTTTTGACGAATGGGACGAGCCGAACCAGTGTCGATGGTATGATGGGTCCGATGTGCAGGGCGAGAGGTCGGTCCATCTGTTTGAGAAAAGTCAAACATAGGCGAAAAGGGTACAAGAATATCCACAAGAGTACGGCGTTGAGGTGAGCTTAGATCGGCGCTCATCATACGGAAGATCGAAGTTTCATCAGCAGGCAGAGTTACGGTGGCACTCGTAGTATCTGTGACCAAAGCAACGACGTGGGGCGCATCGGGTCCACAGGAGGCAAGCTTCAATCCCGTTGGTAAAACTGCGGGCTCGGACGATGGATTGATTGTCCATAACGAGGCACTACCGTGATGCACGGAGATCATACAGTGAGGGATAATAACATTTTTCTTCAGGCATGCTGAGTGAACTGGGTGCACCATGGCCTGAAATGAAACCTGGTCAAGAAGTGGAGCGGACACGGGGACGAACATGGCAGACAAAGGTGGAACTACTGTGTCTTCGGTAATACTAAAAAATGCGTCTTCCACTTTCAAAACGAGTCGGCAGTTGCGAGCCGTCAAAATGAACCTCTTGACTTCGGCAGTCCACGGTAGCGCCACAAAACTTCAAGAAGTCCATTCCTAAAATGATGTCATGCGTAGAGTGGGGTAAGTCTGCGAATTCGGCTTGAAAAATTGCACCTCCCACAGTCACTTGCGCACTACACACACCCAGTGGCCGCAACACCTCTCCACTCACACCACAAAACGTTGAAGCACGGTCATATTCAAACATCACTTTGGTCCCAACAAGCGCCTAAACTGATTACTCATCACAGACACAGTCGCACCCGTATCCACCAAAGCTAATGCATACACACCATCAATAAACACACGAATTTTGTTTTTGAGCATTATTGTTGGAGGGATGTTGGCACGCAGCACATTTCCAGCGGCCTCACCCCCATTGGTCGCGCTGGTTAGTTTTCCTGCTGG